>NC_091977.1:218042454-218077123 GCF_044704955.1 Pristiophorus japonicus | reverse complement strand
CCACTCTCTTCTCCTCCTCATCCTCCACCTCTCTCCCCCTCCACCTACTCATCTCTTCTCCCCCCACCCCTCTCTCCCCCCCACTCTCCTCTCTCTCCCTCCACCCCACACTCTCTCCCCCCACCTCCTCTCCTCCCCCCCCCCCCCCCCCACACACACTCTCCCCCTCTCTCCCCCCACCCTCACCCTCACCCCCCCCACCCACACTCTCTCTCTCTCCCCTCCCCACACACTCTCTCTCCCCCCCCACCCTCTCTTCTTTCCCCCACCCACACTCTCTCTGCACCCCCACACACACATTCTCTCCTCCCACCCACACTCTCTCTCCCCCCACCCACACTCTCCCCCCCACCCACCCTCACACTCTCTCCCCCCCCACCACTCACTCTCCTCCCCGCCACCCTCACTCTCTCTCCCCCCCACCCCTCACTCTCTCTCCCCCCCACCCTCACTCTCTCCCCCCACACACACTCTCTCTCCCCCCCACACACACTCTCTCTCCCCCCCACACACACTCTCTCCCCCACACACACTCCTCTCTCCCCCCCACACTCTCTCCCCCCCCACACTCTCTCCATCCCCCACACTCTCTCCCTCCCCCACTCTCTCCCTCCCCACTCTCTTCCCCTCCCCACTCTCTCCCCTCCCCACTCTCTTCCCCTCCCCACTCTCTTCCCCTCCCACTCTCTTCCTCCCACTCTCTTCCCCTCCCCACTCTCGTCCCCTCCCCACGCTCTTCCCCTCCCCACGCTCTTCCCCTCCCCACACTCATCCCCCCCACACACACACTCTCTCTCACCCACACACTCTCTCACCCCCCCCACACACTCTTTCCCCCCCCCACACTCTCACACTCTCTCCGCCCCCCCTCCACACTCTTCCCCTCCCCACACTCTTCCCCTCTTTACACTATACCTCCCTCCAACAGCCTTCCTCCCTCCCACAGCTCTCCCCTCTCAAAGCCTCCCCCCGACCCAGTCTCCCTCCCCCTCTCACAGCCGCCCCCTCCCGCACAGTCCCCCCCCCCCAAAGCCTCCCCCCTCACAGTCTCCCCTTCGCACACTCTCCCCCCTCCTCCCCACAGTCTCCTCCCCGCCACAGTCACTGACCCTCCCACAGCCTCCCCTTCGCACAGCCTCCCCTTCGCACAGCCTCCCCCTCTCACAGTCTCCCCCTCTCACAGTCTCCCCCTCTCACAGTCTCTCCCTCTCACCGTCTCCCCCTCTCACAGTCTCCCCCTTTCACAGTCTCCCCCTCTCACAGTCTCCCCCTCTCACAGTCTCCCCCTCTCACAGTCTCCCCCTCTCACAGTCTCCCCCTCTCACAGCCTCCCCCTCTCACAGCCTCCCCCTCTCACAGCCTCCCCCTCTCACAGTCTCCCCCTCTCACAGTCTCCCCCTCTCACAGTCTCCCCCTCTCACAGTCTCCCCCTCTCACAGTCTTCCACCCTCCCAGTTGATCTGAAGATATAAATAGAATAATGAAAAGTGTTCTTAGTCCAGCTTCCATTTGCTGTTAGTTTAAGTTTCTCTCTGAAGCTTGGAAGTTCTACTATTATAATTTTTGTTGCATTCAGAGGATCAGATTCTTAAAAATTATAAAGTGAAAAAAGAAAGATTTATTGAAGACGAAACATAACATTTGACATGGAAAGTTTCAATGTGATGGAGACTGCCAGGGTCTGCAATAGGTGGGTGATCAGTCCACCAGATTACTGCAAGGCAGTGGAGGTGAAAATGACTCCTATTATTTCCCACCGCTCCTAAAGATGTATTACTTTTCAAATAACAGTAAGGAGTGCATATAATACCAAAATATTTCAATTCTAACCAGCATGGCTCCTTGGAAGTATATTTATAATACTTTCCTCGGCTGAGCTGTAAAATAAATGAAATACCAGTTTTGCTGGCACTGACACCCGCTCTTGAAATGTAAAGAATTCAAATACAATGGCCCAGATTTTGCTGCCAAACTAATGGTGAGTTTAATGATGCTCAGCATTGTTAATGTGTTAATCATCCAGCAACTTGGGACATGGAAGAGAATCCCCGTGAATCACGAATCACCACAAGTTGCTGGACGATTTGTGTCGCTCCACCATTAGCTTCATGTAGGCAACATCTTGTCCTCAATCTCCCCATAAGTTTCAAGAAGTTGCTGAATTTGGGCATTAATTACCCATTCAATTCACCACCGAAAATTAGGGCTGGTACTTAACAGTGTAAGTAGGTTTTTAATGATGAGATTTATGTTGCTCCAATGCCACTCAACCTCTTTGGCCCAGAAAGAGAACAATTGAAAGTGTAGAGTCTCATTCCTCATTACTTCCAGGTAGTAAATTGTCATGAGAGATTTTATAAATTTTATTTTTTTTTTAAATGTAGGATTTGGTAGGATGGTTATGATCTGGAATGCACTGCCTGAAAGGATGGTGGAGGCAGATTCAATCATGGCTTTAAAAAGGGAATTGGATAATTACCTGAAGAAAAGAAATTGCAGGGCTAAGGGGAAAGGGCAGGGGAGTGGGATTCGCTGAAGTGCTCTTACAGAGAGCCGGCACCGGCTCAACGGGCTGAATGACCTTCTTCTGTGTTGTAACCATTCGATGATTCTATTCTATGAAAACAATTCTTACATTTCCTTGCTGTCTCTTTTTTTCTCTCTCTTAATCCAATCTTTCTTTCCCTCTCAATATTTCTCTTTCTCTACCTGATTTGACTCAATTCACCCTATTTTCTTCTCCGACGTTCCTCTGTTACATTTCTCAATCCTTAAATCTCATTGGTTAGGGAGTTAGACAGTTGGTCCCATCGCTCACTGAGGTCCCAGATGCCCCGTTGCTCTCGACGCGCCGTTATCAGCTCGCACTTCCAGCAAGTTATGGCGCAAAACATGTTTGAACTGAAGGCTGAGGGAAAAAGTCTGACTAACGGAGCATGCTGCGAGATGCCCGACTCCAGCAAATTCTGGGCTGGTGGTAATTAGGACCAAGGATTCTTAAAGTGAGCTAGCTCAAACTAGACATTATTGGTCTCTCATTCAAGAGATTTATGTTCAAATCCCAGCCTTGATTTGTAAGGATTTAGCAATACTCTGTGAGCCAGTTCATAGTTGCACTGATAGATGGAGAGTTATGTGAGTCCTGTGTGCTGCAGTGTGAGACATATTGCATAACACAAACTGCAGTTCCCATCAAATGACATTACTTTGATGAGCACATCAGAGGTTTCACCGCATTTTCCACACACTTCTGACTGAGTTTTTGGAAATGTGCATTTCCACGTACAAATGAATTCTGTTATCAGCCTGTTATCATCTGATTTAATCTGTAAACTAGAGGCAAACTCCTTTTCACATGTAATTGTAAAACTAAACTGAAACCTAAAACTAACTGTAACTTTATGCTTAACCATAATCCCAAACCTGAATCTAAACACAGCCATGTAACTGAACTCATTAATCCCATTGAGTCACTCTGCCAATTGTCATATGATTGCCTTGTCAGTAGCAGTACAGTAATACAAATCAAACCAAAACCGAATTGAAGTTTGAAGTTACAAAATCTGACATTGACTATGAAAATTTAGCTTTGAACAGGAAATAGTCTTGACATGTTTGCATAGCTGCACCAGCCTGAGCTTATTTTGAGGAGATTTATTTCTAAACCTCTGTGCACAAATTTCAATTTCCGAATGTTACCCCATCTTACAGGGAACTATGCAAACACTAAATCCATAGCCCTCGGCTATATTTCTATGTAGGACAACAATCTGTGTAGATCCAGTATGAGCTCGCTATAGTATGAATTGAGTGTGGTAGATCCCACGGTAAACATGAAGTACTTTTTACTGACCTGAAGACACTAAGGCACATTGAGGCAATGAAAAGAAAACCAAAAGCTGAAATCTGAAACAAGTAGAAACAGAAAATGTACAACCAGTCCTTCAGCATCTGAAAAGAGATTTAGATTATCAGGTTATTCCTGTGTACATTATTGTCACTCACATAGGTGACCTTGATCAAGCAACCATAGGCCATTAGTGTATGGACTATGAAAGTTATACTTGATTGCTAATTCATCCTAGAAACACTAAACGTGAAACACACCCAGAAAATGCTCCCTGCAGAATGCATCAAGCACTATGGCCCTTAGACTGTAAGATGCACAGGTTGCAGCTACAGGGTATTTTGGCATTGGTTTTGGGCTTGTAGCTGCCAGTGTTTCTGGTTACCCTTGGCAGATACCAGATGCTGGACTTTGAATAATCTACACAATTCACTGATCGACTTCTGCTTGTGGAGTACTCCAAGTTAGATTGAGAGTGCTTATTGTTGGATTGGGAGCTCCATGTTGGATTAAGAGATCCAACAACAATAACTTGTACTTATATAGCGCCTTTCACACAGTGAAAGATTACAAGGCACTTCACAGGAGTATTAGGAGACAAACGATTTGACACTGAGCCACATATGGAGAAATTAGGGCAGGTGACCATCATAGGCAGTCCCTCGAAATCGAGGAAGACTTGCTTCCACTCTAAAAGTGAGTTCTCAGGTGACTGAACAGTCCAATACAGGAATTACAGTCTCTGTCACAGGTGGTACAGACAGTCGTTGAAGGAAATGGTGGGTGGGACTGGATTGCCGCACGCTCCTTCCCCTGCCTGCATTGGCTTCTGCATGCTCTCGGCGATGAGACTCAAGGTGCTCAGCGCCCTCCTGGATGCACTTCCTCCACTTAGGGTGGCCTTTGGCCAGGGACTCCCAGGTGTCAGTGGGGATGTTGCACTTTATTAAAGAGGCTTTGAAGGTGTCCTTAAAACATTTCCTCTGTCCTTCTTGGGCTTGCTTGCTGTGTAGGAGTTCCGAGTAGAGCGCTTGCTTTGGGAGTCTTGTGTCAGGCATGCAAATAATGTGGCCTGCCCAGCGGAGCTGGTCGAGTGTGGTCAGTACTTCGATGTTGGCCTGGTCGAGGACGCTAACGTTGGTGCATCTGTCCTCCCAGGGGATTTGCAGGATCTTGCGGTGACATCGTTGGTGGTATTTCTCCAGCGATTTGAGGTGTCTACTGTATATGGTCCACGTCTCTGAGCCATACAGGAGGGCGGGTATCACTACAGCCCTGTAGACCATGAGCTTGGTGGCAGATTTGAGGGCCTGATCTTCGAACACTCTTTTCCTCAGGCGGCCGAAGGCTGTGCTGGCGCACTGGAGGCATGTTGAATCTCGTCGTTGCTATCTGCCCTTGCTGGTAATAGACTCCCAAGGTATGGAAAGTAGTCCACATTGTCCAAGGCCACACCGTGGATTTTGATGAC
The DNA here is from genome assembly GCF_044704955.1 of Pristiophorus japonicus. Lineage (NCBI taxonomy): Eukaryota > Metazoa > Chordata > Chondrichthyes > Pristiophoridae > Pristiophorus > Pristiophorus japonicus. The sequence continues at coordinate 218,071,805 of NC_091977.1, read as the reverse complement.
TGGGGGGTAGTGCTGTGTGGCGGAGTCAGGTTGGTGGAGGACCTTTGTCTTACGGATGTTTAGTGTAAGGTCCATGCTTTTGTACACCTCATGTCATGATGTTGACTATGACTTGGAGTTCAGTCTCTGAATGTGTGCAGACACAAGCGTCGTCCGCGTACTTTAGTTCGACGACAGAGGTTGGGATGGTCTTGGATCTGGCCTGGAAACGACGAAGGTTGAACAGGTTCCCACTGGTTCTGTAGTTTAGTTCCACTCCAGCGGGGTTCTTGTTGAGTGTGAGGTGGAGCATTGCAGCGAGGAAGATCAAGAAGAGGGTTGGCGTGATGACGCAGCCCTGCTTGACCCTGGTTCGGAGGTGGATTGGGTCTGTGGTGGATCCGTTGGTCAGGATCATGGCTTGCATGTCTTCATGGGGCAGGTGACCAAAAGCTTGGTCAAAAAGGTAGGTTTTAAGGAGCATCTTAAAGGAAAGAGAGGTAGAGAGGCGGAGAGGTTTAGTCAGGGAATTCCAGAGTTTGGGGCCCAGGCAACAGAAGGCACGGCCACCAATGGTTGAACGATTATAAATTAGAGATGCTCAAGAGGGCAAAATTAGAGGAGCACAGACATCTCGGGAGGTCATGGGGCTGAAGGAGATTACAGAGATCGGGAGGGGCGAGGCCGTGGAGGGATTTGAAACCAAGGATGAGAATTTTGAAATCGAAGCATTGCTTAAGCGGAACACAATTTATGTCAGTGAGCACAGGGGTGATGGGTGATCGGGACTTGGTGCGAGTTAGTTTGGATTGGGAGCTCCATGTTGGATTGGGAGCTCTTGTTTCTGTAGTACTCTGGATTCATACCCTGTGAATAATGCAACACCACCTGAGCCAGTATAAATATCTGCAATGCTGCCTGTATGCAGCCCGTGGTTTCTCAGAAAGATAATGAATGGCTTCATTCTTGTGCTTTTAGTAATATATACTCTTGTTATTTTCATTCAGATGCTTTCTCTAGTTTCTAGATACTGGATCCAATATATAAACGGACAATAGAGCATGTATCTGGAGGTGAACTCTTTTTACACCAATAATATGTTGGGTGCATCATGTCTAACTGTAAGATTATTGCTCTGTACTGTGAAATGCTGAGTTTTAATAGAAATATAAATGTTGCTGTTTTCATGAAGTATGTCATTCAGCCAAATGCTTATTGCCTGAATCTAACTTTAACATGATTTTCTTTTACCGATAGGTTTATCTTGTAAAACTAAACAAAGCTTTTATTTCATACTGAAACTTTCCCCATCGCAGAAACACAAGTAAACAGCAGATCACTGAACCTAGCAGACCACTCATGCCCCTAAACATTCATCTGATCAGTGTGTGTGAAGCACACTGCAAAAGTATTACCTCATCTGATCACGAGGTTGGCTGAAATAAATCAGGTCATAAGTATCCATGCATGTCCCAGGAGATTGCTCGAAGCATGGTACACCTACATATCCACCATCCACTCAGTTTGTAACTTAACAGATGGATGAATATTCATAATGTATTTCACACCCCACACGCACATGCCACTATCCCACCATTCTATTGTACTTTATCCCAATCCCTGACACCAAGGGTGATAGAGTGAAAAATTAGACTGCACCTGAAAGCATTCTCTTCATGGAATGCCTGAGAAACACCTGGGTGACATTAAGTGTTAAGTTGCCTTACTCAATCTGCATTCTCCTTGCAAAGGAAATGATCACCCACAATCAGCGGCAGTAGTGAGAACTGTTCCACAGAAGGAAGCTCTTCAGTTCCTGGGCAGACACAGGGGAGGGAGTGGGAGAAGGGAAGTTGGGGGAAATCTCAGGAGGAAGTAGGAGATGGGAGGAAGTGGGAGTGGAAGTGGAAATTGGCAGAAACCTTGGCTTATATATTGGACCCAGATTGGTAAAGGTGTCACTGCCTACAGGATAGTGAGTTGTTATGTCTTTAAACATTACCTTTAATTGTAACAACTACCATCATTGGTTAGTTGCTTCTTCTGAGTCACATGTGAGCAGCCACCTCCCTAAAAGTATTCCTTTGTAACCCCTTTGGGTGTAGAACGCATAGCAGATCAGGCATGTAGCAGCCTCACCAACTCCATCATGGCACCTTACTTATTCCAGCAACACCAAAGAAACAGCCCAATGAGGAGAATGTTGAAACTGAGGGACAGGTTACATCCCAGGGTGATGCACAGAGTACAGGTGTACTGTTGAGTACTATTGGGAGGGGAAGAGGAGAAGTCAGTTGAGTGCCCTGAGAAGGGAGAGAAACAATTGGATGCCGCTGGGTAGCTGAATGATTGATATCTGGAGCCCAGACTACATGCCCGTAGGCAGTGAAGACAGTTCCTCACTTGTAGAGGAGATAGATGATGAGTTGGAGGAGTCCACTATCCACATCTGTAACACTATGCAGGATGTTTTCCTGTCCATGCAGAACACTCTGGGGACTATAGCAACCCAGGAGTTATCTGTGGTAAAAAAAAGAACAAGCAGGAGATGGGAAATTGTGGCTTTCAGGGTAGCAGCTACGACTATTTCAGTAGATTCTTTGTAACAGCGCTGTAGCTCACGGTTTTCAAAGAAGTGGGACTATTCGGTCTTGTTTTTCTACTGCCCATTAGCTCAAATGAGCCTGTGAACACTACCAGTGGGATGCAAGGTGTGGTAACAGATGCCCTTGTCTATCGGAAAAGTGTCCCCACTGTACCTTCCTTCTATCCCCCTCTGATGCCATCACCTGAGGGAGCTTTATCCCAGGGTCTGGCAGCACTGACAAGTGGAGTTGGTTCTGCAGGGACAGCAACTTCACTGAGACAAGTGTCATCTCAATCTTCCAAGGCTTTAGTGGGACTGTCTCGCCTCCCTCCCCTTGCCCGCACCCTCACCCCCATGCACCGCCTTCCCCTGAACACTTCCTCCATGTTCACACATCCTCCACAACCCCCCGTCCCCCCCGCCATCTCCATGGGTCACCCACCCTGCACCCCCCTTCCCCCGCCCTTTCAACCTTCTGACAGCGAGGGTGCACCAGATTAAGAAAGGGATAGGCAAAGTGTAGAAAGTATCGCAATAATTGAAATTGAAACAATTGAAAGTGGCTTATTGCAATGCGTAAATCTGAAAATGATCAGGCAGAATGTGTCATTGTGCATTATGTTGTAGGAGGCGATTCTTTAGGGATGGTTTTCAAGTAGAGCATAAATTGGGTGGGCAGGGTGTGTGTGGTACCTGCCGGAGGAGTCAGCATGGACTTCGACCATTTTGATTTAGGATCCTGATTATAATATAGTTGGCAAGCTGCCAATGTGAAACGCGCTTCACAAAAGGCAGCTCTCCAATCTTGAGGTATGGCGGCCGAATGTGAAGGGCCACAGGTCTGGGGTAGAAGTGCATTGAAAGGAAGTGCCAGTTCAGAGCAGAAGCCAACATTTTGGAGAACCAAGAGCTGCAAGGATATTAAATGTGGCAGTCTCTAACGCTGAAAACCCACAAGTGACTGTAATAAAATGTATGCCAAACCCACATCCAGTGTTCACAGAATATGGCTGAATCGACTATCCCTTTAATGCACACTGAAAATGGCTGCTTCCCTTGTACTGTTGATGTTTTATGGATGGTGTTGTAAAGCTTTCTTGCTCTTTCACTTCGTTGCTTTAAACGTCGAATTACACACACACTCAGTTGTAGTAAATGCAGGATCAGGTCTTTTATTCAGACATTCATCCTAAACAAACCCAGTATGAAAGTTACTGAGATACTTCACAAAGGCAGCTCTCTGCTTGCTCCAATTTCCGTGGCTGCTTGGGAGGCCCACACCTTCCGAAATTCCAGTGTCTGAAAAGTTCAGTGTCTAAACTCTCATCTTTATACCAAAAAAGCCTTTGCACTCTTATTTCTTTGCATAGTACATTTCGACAATTAACATGCAGATGATGTAGAATTATCCTGAAATCACAGCTAACTGCTTTCTGAATTACTATACACAAACCAGATCGTTTAATATACAAATGATGTCATCAAATTATTATTCACATAATAACAAGGTACACACAAGTACAGACAATGTCATGAATTACTATTATTATTCGCATAGTAACAAGTTACACTCAAATACTCAACATACAGACAAATGACCAGCCACTTATTATCCTGAAGTCAAGTCTCACTGCCATAAATCGATTCCCACCATGGAGTACTGTAAACACACAGGTTTGAATGGCTAAGTGGTTCCGATCGTCAAGCAGCCTCTTTCGATCCAAACATCCTGTTTTTAATCCAAACTTCAATCTTCCAACTTTTAACCCTTTTGATCTCCAGACCGCGGCTGAAGCAAAGCATTCAGAAGTGCAGGCTTGCGCTCCCACAGATGGGAGCAGGAACTGGAGCAACTACATGGGCAGAGATGAAAATGGCATCCGGGGTTGTAACTATGCCATTTGATCCTGACCAACAGAACTCTCACCACCCCGATCGAGATCTGGCTGAAAATCAGCAAGAGCGGGAACTCGCTGGTACTTAGCTCTTCCGAAATGCTATTTTGGTCCTATTAGTAACAATTTTAAAACACAGATGGGGTGGTAGGGGCACGAAAATTGTTCACTTGTTCGACACCCTGTAATATATTCTGTCTCTTGGATTCTACATTCCTCCAGTGAAGTGATTTTCAATGAAAGGGCGAAAGACTTATTGCATTGGGATATAATGCTCATAGTAGGACAATTGCAAGGCTTCCTCGGCGTCTCATAGTTTAATATTAAAGTCTTCGTTGTTCTTTATTGGAAACAGTTGCAGACTGTCGAGCAACTGTCAATGACTTTCTCATAAGCTCCTCCTCACCATTCTGGACAATTTCTGGACAATTTCTGCATGATATGGAGGGCCTCTTCATTTACCCTCTTCCTCATTACCCTCATCATTATCTTAGATGGGAGCAGGACACCTCGAGTTGTATAGTTGTAAAACATGCAGCAGGCAATGATTATTCTTGAAACTTTTGCTGGCCTCTACTGCAAGGATCCTCCAGACCTATTAAGGCACCTGAAGTGGGATTTCAAAATGCCAATTGTTTGCCAATTTGGATGGATCTTAGAGTCTTCATTGTACTTGTTCTCTGCTGCAGAGATTGGATGCTGGAGAGATATCATCGCCATGTCTGCAGGGGGTATCCCTTGTCTCCAATCAATCGACTGACCTGAAACTGTGTTCTAGCGCATCAATGCAGGTATATTTGATTGTTGAAGTACAAATCTGATGTAGCAGCTTCCTGGGTAACAAGCATTCACATGGAAAATCATGCGGTTGACATCACACACTAGCTGTACATCAATAGAATGATACTCCTTATTGTTTATAAAATGGAGTGAGTTCTCCAACAGGTCCTTCAATGCAACATGACTTCCATTGATTGCACCCTGTACCTGGGGAATCCTGCTACTCAATAAAAGTACACTACTTGGTCTGGTTGCTCGTCAGTGTCCATAGAGAATGATCTAAATTCTGAGGGCTGTTTGAATAAATCGCCTGTCACCTTTCTGATGTTGTAGTGCACTGTGGAATGACTTATGTGACTGAGGTCATCTGAGGGTGCCTGGAGTAACCTGGTGGCACAGAAATTCAGTCCAATGGCCACTTTAACAGCTGCTGACAAAGCCGTGATCGTTGTCTAAGTGGGTTACCAGTATCTGACATAACACTCCAGTAGTCTCTGGCTGGAATTGCACCCATCTCATGGACTGCCTCATAGAAAAATCTCTGAAGTTTGTAAACCCTGTAGAATGGGTATGGACATGTTGGAGACATGAGTCTTCTTTGATGCCTCACTCTGCGTTATTCTACTCTAGTCTCTTCCATATTGTCATCCTTCTCCAATTTCTAACACATGAAGAGATGGCTTCTCCTCGGCAAATCCATTTTTCCACTGCAAAATGTAAATTTTACTGTACGGAACGTGTTATAAATGGCCGGAGAACTCCTCAGCGCAGATCCTGAGCCCAACCACCCCAACATCACTCCCAGAAATATCCAATGACCTCCTCTATGTGGTATCTGCCTCAGGCATATCTGAGTTGCTCCTGCCACGACTTTCATAATGATGTTGTTTCCCAATGCCGGTGAGGGGTGCCAATTGGGGACAATTGTAGGGACAGTTTGGCATGCCCACCTGCCCCAACATACTTGTGGTGGGACAGATAGTAATGGTGATTAGAGGTTTGCTTTGAGTAAAGCTTTGGAGTCCATTTATTGGGGGAGAGAAAAGAGCAAGAGACACCTCGCTCTGATTTTCTCTTATTAACGTGCAAAAACAAGTGGTTTCGAGAATTCAATTCTTTGATTCAAAAACTTCTTAAAATCACCAAGCAGTTTAGAATCAGTGCAAGATTTCCTTCTATGTAATCCTACTCAGCAGAGGCAGTGTAGAAGTGACGATCACATTGTTAGTCGCATATCAAAGGAGTGAGGTACAGGTACCAATCCTCCATGACTGCATGGCAAATCTGTTGCTTGTACAGTGTTTTTGGAGATTAGTAAACCGAAGTTACAAAGGCAAGGATTGGGATTTGGTGTAACATGATCCTGAGAATTGAGACGGAAAATTGAGTTTCCTTGCAGTGAATCTTACACCTGGAAAGAATGCGTGAATACAGATAAATCCTGACAAGCACAGCATCTAATGTGCCAATAAATGTAATGCTTTGAACAAAACTTGCTATTTTTTCCATAAACATTTTAAAAGTTATCCCAGCCACTTGCGAACACTAGAATGCAGGTTACAGTTGTTGTGTAATGTGCATTAAATTGCAATTCCAGGATGGTCAATATTCTACAGCCACTGATATAACATTGTTATCCAGTCCTCACCATAGCCTATATATTATTAGACCAGTGACGCAGTTCATTGGAGCATGAATGTTGGGAACTATGAAATGGTGGGATGCAAGTTCAATGAGTGCCTGATCACAGCTGTGTTCCTGTAGAGTAACAAAGAATTATAGTCAAATACAAAGTCAGGACAAACATAGAAACTGAAGCATATCATTGTCCCAGACAGTAATCTCTTTTGCCAATGGCCCATTGATGACGTTGATAAAGAATTGTATTCAAATTAAAAATTAAATCTTCCAATTAGCTTAGTAGAAGTAACTCATGAATAGAAATGATGGAGACTGGCTTGTGCTGCTGGTGGGTGATGCAGAGCTTCATTAGAAGTGGTCTGGGAGGAAGCTGCGTGCCCATCTTCTTGACTTTAATTAGTGCATGTTGTGTGAAATATATGGAGATTTATATGCTTAATTTAATAAAAAGTTTATAACATGTTTTCATATAGAAAGGTCGTGTTTCCAGTCCAATACTACCAGTTGGTGCAGGTGAGTTGGTTTTGAGTAAGTTTCAATGTTGGTCAATAATGAGTCTGACCCAGCTGGAAAGCTGAGAAGCAGTGATTGATTCAGGATCCATTTTTTTTTAAACAAAAGAGAGGAAACAACCATGGAATTCAAACATCTTTTTCAAATTTTTCTACCACTAATGTTTATCCCTGCAGCTTATTTTGAAGCCTTTATAATGAGAGATTGTGAGGATCTTGCACTACACACAGGGACTAGAGCTATTTCTAAGACTGCAGCAAATCTATTGCCTCCTCCTTTTGCACTCAATCCAATCAAAAGGTATCAAATGAGAATGTGTTACAAGGTTCAGCTAACCTGCTCTCTTCAACAACCACACTGAAACTGCTCTATCATCGAACATGGTGCAAGATACAAAATTATGTGCCATCATCTTCTTAATGGTAACCCCAGGGCCTGAAGTAGATCATTTGTTTATTTTTGCCCAGCAAGAAACAAATTTTACAACGGAATGGTGTTTTGTTTTCATTTTTCCCTAGTTGTGCACTGGGACAAACACAGCGCGTTATGATCATAACTTCAGCACGTGTACAGTACTTCACAAACTGTGTATTTTGTGTTTTGAAGTAAAAACATGAATATATTACCAAATATCATGCAAAAGGATTTCCTTAGAAAACTAGCAATTTATCACATTCAGTGTAGTCCAAACAAACTTCCCAAAACCTCTAGGAGATTTGGAGAATTTTGGAAAGAAGTCACACTGGTAGTATCATCTGAAAGTGTTTGGCAAGAATGTGACGCAATTTGTGTCAAAATGCATCATTTAATGGGCTGGATTTTTGCCTTTTTTGCGATTTCGGCTGTTTTCGGGTGCAAATTGCGGCGGAATCAACATTTTAGCGCTGGATTAGCTTTAGCGCTAGAGCGCGCAACTTTCGCCAAATGAAAGTTCATGATAAGCATTAGCACTAACTCTGGCGTTGCACTACAGAATTTGTGTACCAGAGCCGAAAGTTCCGGCACTAAAAAAATCGACTGTTCTGCACATGCGCAAATATATATATTTTTTTCTTCCCGCGCTTCTAGTCTGCTGTCTGATCGCAAGCGCTAATACAGGGCACTGCCGCGCGCATGCGCAGTGCAACTGGGGCTGAATCAGCCATTTTAAAATTCAATTTTAATCATGGAGGAGGAGCATAGCAGGTAGCGTGCCAGGCAGCTAACGAAGCTCTCGTGGGGGCTGTAGAGAGAAGATGGCAGGAATTATATTGGAGGAGTGCAAGAAGACCCTTGCTAGTCATTTTTAATCGAATATGGAGGGAAATCGCTGAGAAAGTCTCTGCCTCAGACACAGTGGCCAGGAGTGGGAAACAGTGCTGAAAAAAGTTCAATGATCTTTGTAGGGTCGTTAGAGTGAGAACAATTTGTATTGATGCACTCCTTCATTACTTCATTATAGATCTGACACACTATTTGTTCTCATGCTTTTGGTGCCTGCCATCAGTCTGTGGGCGTTCTCATACCATTGGTGTCTCTTAGCACTCTTTGCCTCCTAAAATGCATGACACATAGGTAGGCTTAGTTTGGCACCCAATTTGCCATGATTAATCTATACACATTATTAAGATTGCTTTCTGAAATCTCATAAGATGTTTGTGTACTTTGATGTCCTCCTGATGAACCACGTGCAACTTTGAAGGCCATTAAACAGAGGACTGTATTACATTCAGACAGTATAGTATAACTGCTTTGGTGGCTCTCTGTGTGAGCCACAAGAACAGGTGGATCCTCTGGTAACCATTCCCATTTTAAGAACATAAGAACATAAGAAATAGGAGCAGGAGTAGGCCATTTGGTCCCTCGAGCCTGCTCTGCCATTTAATAAGATCATGGCTGATCTGATCATGGAATCAGCTCCACTTCTCTGCCCGCCCCCCATAACCCTTTATTCCCTTATCGCTCAAAAATCTGTCTATCTCCAACTTAAATATATTCAATGACCCAGCCTCCACAGCTCTCTGGGGTAGAGAATTCCACAGATTTACAACCCTCTGAGAGAAGAAATTTCCCCTCATCTCAGTTCTGAATGGGTGATCCCTTATTCTGAAACTATGCCTCAAGTTCTAGATTCCCCTATGAGTGGAAATATCCTCTCTGCAACTACCTTGTCATTATCTTACATGTTTCAATAAGATCACCGCTCATTCTTCAGAACTCTAATGAATATAGGCCCAACCTACTCAACCTATCTTCATAAGTCAACCCCCTCATCTCCGGAATCAACCGAGCGAACCTTCTCTGAACTGCCTCTAATGCAAGTATATCCCTCCTTAAATAAGGAGACCAAAACTGTACGCATTACTCTAGGTGTGGCCTCACCAATACCCTGTACAGTTGTAGCAGGACTTCTCTGCTTTTATACTCCATCCCCCTTGCAATAAAGGCCAACATTTCATTTGCCTTCCTGATTACTTGCTGTACCTGCATACTAACTTTTTGTGTTTCATGCACAAGGACCCCCCAGGTCCCTCTGTACTGCAGCATTTTGTAATTTTTCTCCATTTAAATAATAATTTGCTTTTTTATTTTTTCAACCAAAATGGATAACCTCACGTTATACTCCATTTGCCAAATTTTTGCCTACTCATTTAGCCTATCTATATCCCTTTGCATATTTTTTGTGTTCGCTTCACAACTTGCTTACCCACCCATCTTTGTATCATCAGCAAACTTGGCTACATTACACTCTGTCCCTTCATCCAAGTCATTAATATAGATTGTAAATAGTTGAGGCCCCGGCACCAATCCCTGTGGCACCCCACTAGTTACTATTTGCCAACCGGAAAATGACACATTTATCCCGACTCTCTGTTTTTTGTTCGTTAGCCATGCTAATATGTTACCCCAACCCTGTGAACTTTTATCTTGTGCAGTAACTCTTATGTGGCATGTTGAATGTCTTCTGGAAATCCAAATACACCACATCCACTGGTTCCCCCTTATCCACCCTACTCATTACATCCTCAAAGAACTCCAGCAAATTTGTCAAACATGTTTTCCCTTTCATAAATCCATGCTCACCCTGCTTGACTGAATTATGCTTTTCCAAATGTCCTGCTACTGCTTCCTTGATAATAGGCTCCAGCATTTTCCCAACGACAGGTGTAAGGCTAAATAATCCATAGTTTCCTGCTTTCTGTCTGCCTCCTTTTTTAAATAAGATTTAAATAACATTTGCAGTTTTCCAATCCGCTGGGACCTCCCCAGAATCCAGGGAATTTTGGTAGATTACAACCAAGGCAGCCACTATCTCTGCAGTCATTTCTTTTAAGACCCTAGGATGCAAGCCATCAGGTCCAGGGGACTTGTCCACCTTTAGTCTCATTAATTTACTGAGTACTACTTCTTTAATGATAGTGATAGTTTTACGTTCCTCCCTCCCTATAGCCCCTTGATTATCCATTATTGCGATGTTTTTAGTGTCTTCTACCGTGACGACCAATACAAAATATTTGTTCAACGTCTTTGTCATTTCCCTGTTATCCATTATTAAGTCCCTAGTCTCATTCTCTAAGGGACCAATATTTACCTCAGCCACTCTTTTCCTTTTTATGTACTTGTAGAAACTCTTACTATCTGTTTTTATATTTCTTGCTAGTTTACTTTCATAATCTATCTTCCCTCTCTTACTTTTTTAGTTGTTCTTTGCTGCTTTTTAAAAGTTTCCCAATCCTCTGGCCTCCCACTAATCTTGGCCACTTTGTATACCATTGTTTTCAATTCGATATCATCCTATGGGCCCAAGTTTGGAAGACCTACCGCCCACAGCTGCCGAGCTACCGTCCAAAAATGCAATTTTTGTAAAAAATATTCAGGGACCGCCGACCTACCATCCCACTACCGCCCGGCGGGAGATTCATCGGGGAAGTACCGCCGGTGGTATTGCATACTGCCCACCCATGGAAAAATTGGGAAAGAAAGCAAGTTTGGTCCTTAAGATCCTGTAAGACCCTGTTACCGCCTGTTAGAAAGACTGTTGTGAAAAAGGTGGTCTTACCTTGCTCTTGAGTGGACGGTAGGGACAATGGCGCGGATTGGTCCAGAGCAATACATCCCAGCAATATTAGACACTCAGAAAATGTTGATACATTAAAGGTAAAATGCCCCGTTGAAGGGCAGGTGTTGGGTAGAAAGTGGACACGAGCTCCCAATTACAGTAAAGGCTCCATGGATCTTGACACAAGTGCATACAGAAGAGATTTAGTGATGCCATGTGAGTCTACAGAGGTTATGAGCTCATGTGAAAGTATATAGGCAATAATAAAATCCTGTAAGTTTCTCTTAGGTGCCAGGATGAGATCCTGACAACAACATTAGCTCAAATACAGAAGATGCTAATATATATATATATATATATTCGAGTGTTATAATTTGACTGAATAACATGTAATGTTAGGGATGGGGTTCAGCAATCTGTAACCTAAAAAACTGTACACTCAAATGCTAACCATAATGTCTGGCCTCCAAGTTCTGGAACTGTCTGTCATTCAAAGCCACCTATCCTGGATTGGTCCTAAATGATGTGATGTCAGGGTCCATTAAAAAGTCGCGTCATAACTGTAAGGCAAGATATTTATTACACTGCATTACATTTAAAGGACATTTGTATGTTTCTCAGCACATACCCCTCATTAAATAAAAAGTTAGACACTGACCATTAACGATTTAGATGAAGGAATTGAGTGTAATATCTCCAAGTTTGCGGATGACACTAAACTGGGTGGCAGTGTGAGCTGTGAGGAGGATACTAAGAGGCTGCAGGGTGACTTGGACAGGTTAGGTGAGTGGGCAAATGCATGGCAGATGCAGTATAATGTGGATAAATGTGAGGTTATCTATTTTGGGGGCAAAATATTATCTGGATGGCAGCAGATTAGGAAAAGGGGAGGTGCTACGAGACCTGGGTGTCATGGTTCATCAGTCACTGAAAGTGGGCATGCAGGTACAGCAGGTGGTGAAGAAGGCAAATGTTATGTTGACCTTCACTCACTGGGGGATTTGACTATAGGAGCAGGGAAGTCTTACTGCAGTTGTACAGGGCCTTAGTGAGGCCTCACCTGGAATATTGTGTTCAGTTTCGGTCTCCTAATCTGAGGAAGGATGTTCTTGCTATTGAGGGAGTGCAGCGAAGGTTCACCAGACTGATTCTAGGGATGGCTGGACTGTCATATGAGGAGAGACTGGATCAACTGGGCCTTTATTCACTGGAGTTTAGAAGGATGAGAGGGGATCTCATAGAAACATATAAGATTCTGACGGGACTGGACAGGTTAGATGCGGGAAGAATGTTCCCGATGTTGGGGAAGTCCAGAACCAGGGGACGTAGTCTTAGGATAAGGGGTGGGCCATTTAGGACTGAGATGAGGAGAAACTTCTTCATTCAGAGAGTTGTTAACCTATGGAATACCCTGCCACAGAGTTGTTGATGCCACTTCGTTGGATATATTCAAGAGGGAGTTAGATATGGCCCTTACGGCTAAGGGGATCAAGGGGTATGGAGAGAAAGCAGGAAAGAGGTACTGAGGGAATGATCAGCCATGATCTTATTGAATGGCGGTGCAGACTCGAATGGCCTACTGCACATATTTTCTATGTTTCTATTTTTCTATGTTCAAAAATTTCTCTGTATTGAATTGTACAACATTCAAAAGTGGCAGAACATTCAAACATATCAAGCAAAATATTTAACAGTATTTCAAAAAATAGTATATTTAGCAAAAAAAAGGAAACATTTTAAAGACCAACAAGAACATGGACAATATATACAAACATCACCAACACCAACACCCAACCCTCTACCCACTCCCACCACTTGTCTTTCCCCACCCCCCCCTCCAAGCGAGCCCCATTCTCCTCTTGATGGGTTGCCCATCCCCGCACTGACCCGCACCCCTATCCCTCACCGGGTCGGTACCAGCACGTTGTGCAGCAGTGCACTTGGAGTGCTGCTGTCATGTTCGTCGGGGAGAGAATGGAGGGGGTGAGCTGGAAGACACTGACATGTCCAGACCCTCTGGTTCTGTCGGCCTGGCTGGAATGGCATGGGGGGGGCGGGGTTCCATGCCATAGCCTGAGACCATCGATTGCCGCAAGGCATTGACAGAGTTGATTTTAGTTCCCAACCTTGTCACCTTGCAATCACGTCTCTGTAATGGCCATCAGATCATACCCATTTATATCTATTTGTGCCATAAACTCATCTATTTTGTTACGAATGCTGCGTGCATTCAGATAAAGAGTTTTTAAATTTGTTTTTTTACCATTTTTCCCTGCTTTGACCCCACTTTCTGATACACTCTTATGTTTATACATTCTGTCCCTTCCTGTCATGCTCTGGTTATCATTTCCCCCAATGCTACCCTGCTCTATTGTATTCTCCTTGCTCTTTGACATTAAATTCCTGCTCACCTTGAACCCTCCCTTGCAGGCAAAGAAATCCTATAATGAACGCGAACAGGTGAGGAAAGGCAGCAGTCTGCCTCAGATCCCGCCACTTACTGACATTGAGGACAGAGTGGCAGGCCTCATCAGCATCTCAGGTCGAGCAACTGCCACTGGGGGCGCTGACCCCCACTTGGATACTGAGGGTAAGTCCTGCACATTCCCTGGGCTGGGTTGGGGGCAATATGATGCAGTGTCTGTGGACTAGGGTTAGGGCAATGTGATGCAGTGTCTCTGGCAAAGGGTTGAGGCAATGTGATGCAGTTTCTGTGGATTAGGGTTAGGGCAATGTGATGCAGTGTTTCTGGACTAGGGTTGGGGCAATGTCATGCAGCTTCTGTGGGCTAGGGTTGGGGCAACGTGATGCAGTTTCTCTGGACTAGATATAATGGAGTAGCATCGGTCCTTGAAATGAGCCTGTGCTATGTGTCCTTCCTCATGTTACACTGCCCCCTCCCCTGCTGCTCACCACTTGTCTGTTGCTTTCTACTTCCAGATGACCAGTCACAGGCGCAGTATCCCTCAAGGGACCAGCCACAGCATCCCTCAGATCAACCCTCCACATCAGGCCATGATGTGGAGAAGGAGGAGGAAGAGGAAGAGGAGTTCAGAAATCAGCCGACTCCGGGGCAGTGCACTCGACCCCTCTTTTTCCACCGGCAAACACCATTGTCTGAGGACATTGATGTAACTTTCTCGGGGTTTGAGACCTTCGAGGCTCCTGGAACTAGTGGTATGCAGCAACACAGTTCTGGGGCCGAATCCTGTATGCCATCTCTCCGGAGGGTGAGTCGGCAAAGTCAGTCTGCTGACAGACAGGCAGACGCAGAACTGGACATGGTGGGAATCTCTAGGGAGAGCATCCATCTCACCCATCAGCTCCTTGATGTCTTGAGTAGGATTCTCACGACCATCGAGAATCTCACTGCGAGCATTACGGAGGTAGGATCGCAGATTTTTGGTTTCAACCATGAAACCTATGAGGCCATCAATGCCCACACGAGGCAGGTGGCCTCCACCAGTCACACTGGAGTCCCGGAGAGTGTGGCCAAAGCCTTGCCCAATATGGTGCATCACAGGCACAAGCTCTGCTTCAACTTGGGCAGGTGATGCAGTCCATAAACCCTTCCGCCATACCCTGTGTTCCCCAGTGTCACACCCAGACCCACACCACCTGAAGAGACAAGGCAGTCAGAAGCCGGGCCTTCTACAGGCTGTTCCAATGCGTCCCTATTGTCTCTCCCCCCAACACAGCAGTGCTCTGGCAACTTTGCTGTACGCCATCATGGTGCCACTTTGGGGCAGCAGGCAAGGGAGGGGGATAACGGTAAAGGGGGAGGAGGAGGGAAGCTGGTGGTAAAAGACAGTGGGGCAGGGGTTGCTGCATTATGTTCTGCATTCTGTTGTTTATAATGTTGTTGTTGTTGAATAATCACACTGTTGGATGCAGATAATTTCTATTACTTTATTAAAAGTTTCAAAATTAATTTAACAAAGTTATAAAAGTTTGCAATATTTGATCAATTCTTTTGTTCACCCTAACCATTCCTGTGTCGTGTCTCATTTGTAGAATAAAAGGGGATATAGTCAACATGGTGGGATAGAGTGGTCAGGCAATGGTCAAACGTGCCGTTCACTCTTCAAGCAAAGCGTTGAATTATGAGCTGCTGACGTAAGGGTTTTGCAGCAGTGAAATTTCCACAATGCCTCCCCTGTGGTTGTGGTGGGGTGGTGGTGGCATGGGTTCCTCGCCAGGCTCCTCTTCCTCGTCTTCCTTCTCCTCCCCACCCCTCCTCTCTCCTGAGGTGGTCCTGTAGTCTTTATTGGCAAATCCTTTCCCCTCATGATGGCTAAGTTGTGTAGCATGCAGCACACCACAGTGAACTCAGAGACCTGCTGAGGGGAGTATTCCAGGCAGCCTCCAGCGTGGTCCAGGTATCGAAAGCGCTGCTTGAGCACTCCAATTGCGTGTGACTATATGGCTCTCATTCTAGCGATACTCGGCTTCTGTCTGAGGGTTCCGGAGGGAGTCATGAGCCAGGTGGCGAGGCCGTAACCTTTGTCCCCTAACAGCCAGCTCTGGCCTTGTGGTTGACATTGGAAAATGCCTGAGACACTGCTTTCACACAAGATGAAAGCATCAAAAATGTTCCCTGGATATTAGGCATTGACTGCCATGATGCGCTGAGTATATCGCAGATAATCTGTACGTTCATGGAGTGGAATCCTTTTTGGTTTCGGTTCATCTCTGGATTCTCTAAAGGTGCTTGCAGGGTGGTGTGTGTACAGTCAACGGCACCCTGAATCTTGGGGAAGCCAGCAAAGCATCCAAAACCTACAGTCCTCTCATTTTGATTCTCCTTGGTCATTCGGAAGTTTCTGAAGTCCATCCTGCGTGCGTACAGTAGTCACCTGGCGAATGCAGCAATATGTAGCATGCTGCGAGATGGAGCATATGTCCCCTACTGATGCCTGAAAGGAGCCGGAGGCATAGAAGGCAAGTGCCGCAGTCACCTTCACCTCGATGGGCAGTGCAGTCCTGCTGCCGCTGGTAGGCTGTAGGTCTGCCTGTAGGAGCTGGCATATATCTGTGACCACCTCTTTTTGAAAGCACAGCATTCTAACGCACTGTGTCTCAGAGAGCTGGAGGTATGAGCGATGTTCCCTGTAAACGCGTGGGGGGTAAAGCCTCCTCCCCGTACGTCTGCGACCACATCGATTACATTGAAAATGATCATCAATAAGCCTTCCTTCAGCTTGACGCCGTATAGATATAGCAACCAGCAATAGTGGCTGACATAGAATGGCCCCCATCTTTCAAAATGTCCTTAAATGTTCTTTTAAACGAACTACAAACTCACATAAACTTCACAATCGAAAGTATGCAGTCACACAGCATTCTTCTCCCAATGCTTTTAATCACTCATAACTCCTACTTTCTCTTCCATTTCCAAGTTGGCGCCTGGCGACTGGTTTTTGTTGGTGGGTTCCCGGGCGGACGCTAAATCGGGCTATGCTCGAAAGTTCCACCCGAGGCGCTAGCGCAGCGATGCACGATGATTTATGTCATCCAAACAGTGAAAACAGTGGCCGGAAGCAAATTTTAGTGCCGCCGCAAAATCATTGACGAAAATTCCACCCAGGCACAAAATCTTGTGCGCCTCATTACACGTCAAAAAAAAAAATTTTTGTGCCCCATCCAGACGCTAAACGGGGCACAAATGAGCCGATAATCCAACCCATTGAGTCTAAATGCCATTACAAGGTCCTTTTAATAGATGTAAAAATAATATGGAATATATTAGAGTAACTCATCTGATTAAACAAAAGGTAATGCCACTGAGTGATTCAACATAAAGTTTATGTATGATTCTATTTTTTACCATAGCTCCTTAGCATTATAATAGAGAACTCACTATAGACCAACCAATCTTCAATATAAAAACATAAGCATTAGGAGCAGGAGTAGGTCATAAGGCCCCTCGAGCCTGCTCCGCTATTCAATCAGATCATGGCTGATCGTCACGCTCAACTGCACTTTCCCGCTTTATCCTCATATCCCTTGATTCCCCTAGAGTCCAAAATCTATGTATCTCAGCCTTGAATATACTCAATGATTGAGCGTCCACAACCCTTTGGGTCAGAGAATTCCAAAGATTCACAACCCTCTGAGTGAAGAAGATTCTCCTCATCTCAGTCTTAAAAGGCTGACTCCTTATCCTGAGACTATGCCCCCTCATTCTAGATGCTCCAGCCATGGAAAACAATCTCTTAACATCTATACTGTCAATCCCCCTCAGAATCTTATATGTTTCAATGAGATCACCTCTCATTTTTCTAAACTCCAGGCCCAATTTAATCAATTTCTCCTCATAGGACAACTCTCTCATCCCAAGAATCAATCTAGTAAACCTCTGTTGCACCGCCTCTAAGGCATGTATATCCTTCCTCAGATAAAGAGACCAAAATTGTGCACAGTACTCGAGGTGTGGTCTCACCAAATCACTGTACAATTAAAGCAAGACTTCTTTACTCTTGTACTCCAAACCCCTTGCAATAAAGGCCAACATGCCATTTGCCTTCCTAATTGCTTGCTGTACCTGTATGCTAACTATCTGTGCTTCTTGTATGAGGACACCTAAATCTCTCTGAACACCAACATTTAATAGTTTCTCACCATTTAAAAAATATTCTGTTTTCCTATTCTTCATACCAAAGTGAATAACCCCACATTTCCCCACATTATACTCCATCGGCCACCTTATTGCCCACTCATCTAAACTGTCTATATCCCTTTGCAGGCTCTTTGTGTCCTCCTTACCACTTACTTTCCCACCTAGTTTTGTACCACCAGCAAACTTGGATACATTGCACTCAGTACATTCATCTAAAGGATTTTTGTGTGGGTTTGATTTATTATAAAATATCTCCGACTTAAATAAAACACAGGTAATCCTGAATAACTGAGAAAGTGAATAGCAAAGGAACTCTTGGTAAGTACGAGGAATAGTAAGTGCTTGTCCCAATATGGACCCGGCTACTTAGATCTTTCAGAAATAAATACATTTTCAAATATTCCCATTCACAGGCTACTTGGTGTCCATTTTTCATTTTAGGATGTTGTCATTAGCTTGAATGCAATCAATCTGTTTTCAGACCTATTGGAGACTGTTTTTTTATCTTATGTCCACTGAGTGTTTGCCTTGTTTCAGTTACATGCAACAATTATTGATCAATAGATCTGTCTATCCATTATAGTGATGGGTTAGGGGATACTGGGAGAACTTGCATACAACAGCAATTTACATGCACTGGACTAACATGCAAAAGTGAGCTTCATTACACATTTACAGCACCTTTGCAATAGTATATAATAAGCTGAATGGCTGTCCAGCACTGTGGTGTTTTGCCAGTTCAATGAACGCAGTCTGTCACAGATGTTTATGCTTAGGATTAGTCATGAAATCCTAGACCTACAGGTGTCGACTTCTCACAAAGTAACCAGATTTTCTTGTAAAAGTGGCATTTTTACTGCCTAGAAATGTGAAAAATGCACACTGCTGTAATTTTCTAATTTAAAGCAGATGGATAGCATTTACTTGTTGGCTTTCCTGCAGGTGGGAATTTGGAAAGTGGAGTGCCTGTTCGTCCAGCTGTGGCGTAGGCCTGCAGACCAGGGATGTGTTCTGTGTGCACCTTTTATCTCGTGAAAGTGATGAGACAGCTATCCTGGGGGATAAGAACTGTCCCCAGCTAAAGCCTGACAACGTGCAAGCCTGCAATCCCTTCAACTGCCCCCCAGACTGGCACTCTGAAGGATGGCAACAGGTAATCCCTCTATTCTATCTGCACATAAGTATATCATAGAATCACTTTAGTCCAACCCCCAGCTTTTTCCTCATAATCCTGCAAATTAATCCTCTTCCGGTACATGTCCCAATTGCCTTTTGAAATTTTCTATGCAGCCTGATTCCATCATCCTTTCAGGTAATGTGTTCCAGATCTTAACACTTTCTGTGAGAAAAAAAATCTCCTCATTTCCCGGAGGAACCAGTTTATCGCTACTCGCTCTATAAAAACCTTTGTACTTTGCAACACCTCTATCAAATCTCCCCTTAACCTTCCTCTGCTCTAAGGAGAACAATTCCAACTTCTCCAGTCTCTCCACATAACTGAAGTCCCTCATCCCTGGTATCATCTTGGTAAACTTCTTCTGCACCCTCATGACATCCTTCCTAAAATGTGGTGCCCAGAGTTGTGCTCCAACCGAGGCCTAACCAGAGATTTGTAAAAGTCACAGCTATTCCACTAAAAAAAATGTGTTACAGAGACATACCTGTAAGTATATATACTGTGGTTGCTAATGAGAATGAAAGAGTTGGTGCAAGTATAAATTGAGAGTCTTTTTCAATCAGTATTCACCTCCGTTCACATTAACAAAGAGAGGAAACTTACCTTCCAGTGTTTCTACACCTCTATCACAATTAACATGTTGATACAAAATTACAAATTTGTTTTAAAGTTTATCCAAGCACTTTGGAATTTTTTTTTAAAGCCTTTAGTTCTGCACATTTCTCTGATACTATTTACAACATTCAAGCATTCAAAACTAGTGAGCAGGCTTGTTTGTGTTACATGAAAGGAAAATGTGCCTATTTTGAAAGCTAAAATGTCTTTTGAGCTACGTTTTATGAGATTATTTCATTGTACTTTATCTCATGTCTCCAGGTCTGCCTTGCATTTATGCTCCTGCTATTGACAGGATAGGCATGCAGTCTGATCCCACATCCCCATCAATGCTTCCCTTGTAGCCAGGAGATATTGCCAAGAATGGCACTCCCTTCTGATTTTTCTCTCCCTCTTGCAACAAACTGCTTCCACTCAGCAGCCCCCAAATTAGAGCTCAGATCAGAGAGTGAGCAGATTAGCAATGAAACCGAGATATGTGCTGGCTCGTGACTTTGATTATCATTACTTGCAATGTCAGTATCGCTGCAGCATCCTGAAAGGGTCTTTAACAAACAGCACTAAAGAATATTCACCACTCGCTCTACTCTCACAAACAAATATCACCGAAAACTTAGAGTTGACAAAATTAAAATGAATGACTTTGATATAAATGAGATGGAAGAGCTGGACAGGATAAAATGACTCAATTAAAAAACAAATCAATAGTTATAGATGGTATTTCTGTCAGAGTGCTGAAGGAAATTTGGGAGGACATTCGTGAGACACTGACAATAATTATGAAAAATGAAAGAACTTTCATTAATATAGTGCCTTAAATGACCTCTGGACATCCAAAACACTTCAATGAAGTACTTTATAAGTGCAGTCACTATTGTAATGTAGGCAAACATGGCAGCCAATTTGCCTACTGCAAGCTGCCACAAACAGCAATGAGATAATTGA
Source organism: Pristiophorus japonicus (assembly GCF_044704955.1). Taxonomy (NCBI): domain Eukaryota; kingdom Metazoa; phylum Chordata; class Chondrichthyes; family Pristiophoridae; genus Pristiophorus; species Pristiophorus japonicus. The sequence continues at coordinate 218,051,015 of NC_091977.1, read as the reverse complement.
CCAGATAATCTGTTTTAGTGATGTAGATTGGAGGATAAATTTTGGCCAGGATGCAGGGGAGGTACTGGTAAATTGGATGCGGGCTAATATAGGCCTATATTTAGAAAGAGAGATTAAACAACTACAAACTCATCAATCTTCACATCATTCTGTGACAATAATGCAATTTACCCTAAGGAGTAAACTTGAGGAGCATCTGTGTAATATTAACCTAGTAAATAACAGATAACATAGGTTTAGAAGGGGAAGCTTCTGCCTGAACAACCTTCTCGACTTCCCGAGTGCACTGAGCAACACCCTACAGCATAGCTAGACTCCCAAATTACAACCTGGTGACCATCTTAAAACAATAATACATTAAATTCACGCAACAATTATGAGCTGTACTCTACTAGGTCATGTGTTCAGTAGGTAAACTTTGGCATTACTTTGTGTGAAACTGCTACATTCTGGGTACGTATTTTGTATAAAAATCACTGACAACTTAACGAGCCATGTTCAATATCTTAGGCTCGATCAATTCCACACAGACCCGAAATTTCCAATCTGTATAAGGCATTATTGTATTTACTCACTTTTCTTTAGTACTCTAGTATTGTAGCCAATGAAGTGAACATTATAAATGGGTTTAAGTGACAACTGGAGCAAGGCTGGGGAGGGGTTTGAGGAGTATAATGTGAAGACAGCTGTGTGGAGTGATATAACAAAAACATATAGGCTTGTTGGCCAAGTGACCTTTTCCTGTTCTTAACAAGTCATACATTCTTAAGATTTCCACAATGTTTAATGCCTGTATCACACCAGAACAATCCACATATTCCTGTTTACAAAATATTTCCCACACTCCATCATTTGCACGTTTTAACACTTTGCTGCATTAGAATGCCTCTGTGACTATCCGTGATGGGTTCTAATTGTTTTCTCTGCTCATCCATCTTTAAAAAGAGGTTAAAAATTTTCCAAATGCTCATTTTAAATGTGGTAAGTAGAACAATTTATATCTTCGTTTGAAATGTTTTTTTCCCCTCTCCATTCAATCAATGGGGGGAATTTTAACCCCAAAAAACAGGTGGGTTGGGGTCAGGTGAAAGATTAACGTGTTAAAATTCTGAATCCTGACCCCAACCCGCCCACTTCTAGTTTTAACAGAGGTGGGGGTGAGGTAAGAGGTGGGATTGGGGGTGGGATTAGGGGTGGGAGTGGAATTAGGGCTGGGGGTTGGGATTGGGGGTGGAGTTGTAGTGGGGTTAGGGGTGCAGCCAATGTACTTTCAGGAGCCGGTTCACCCATTTAAATATAACAAGGCTGGCATGCCTCAGATTAAACCAACATTACAAATTTAACTACCGCCCCCCCACCCTGTGCTCCGGCTCTGATCCTTCCCCCTTTGATGCTCTGCCCTTATCCTCGCTCCCCCCCTCCCCCCTCCTCAATTCTCCCTAAATGCTCCGGCCCCGATCCTTCTCCCCACCGCCCCCTCCCCCAGCCCCAATCCTTCCCCCTCCCGGCCCCACGATCCTACACCGGCCTTAGAATATCCCCCAGCCCCCACCCAATCCCTTCCTCCCTCCATTTGGCTGGCTGTGGGTGGGAAACAGAATTTTGAAATGTAAATCAGGCCCTATCATTAAATTCTGGAGGGCTTGCAGGAAACCCGTTCTCCCAAGTTTCCTACCGCTTTCTAGCCACCCCACACACCTGCTCACAACCCGCCTCCATATTACAATTCAGGCCAATGTCTCATTTATTCATGGAAATAAAAAGTGTACTGGGGTAACGCAGTGCTCACTGGGAGCCATTAAACATTAAATGTATCAAATTTTATTTTATATTAAGGCCATCAAAACATTTTCTTCTAATGTGTTCTGTCAGAAGATGAAATTTTTAAACTTTTAAATAATTCACTGACGTGTAGTTTCCAGCAGGGGTCACTGGACAGCAAGCTTATAACTTTATAAGAAAGTTAATAACATATTGGCCCGAAAATTGCGGCTTCTACTGGTGCGTACGATGTGCGCACACACCCGAAGAGGCCTCACAAATGTCGTTTCTTGGTGTGCGATGCGCATACGCCGAGAACCAGCTTTTGCGATCTGTCAAAAGGTCAAAACGGGAGAAGGACATTCACGGGACAGAGATTTGGGCTATTTGCTCAACTCCTGCCCAGCGAATGTCCTTCAAACTCTTACGCCTGGTAAAAGCAGGCATATAGCATACTTTTACCAGCGTAAGAATTTTAAAACATAGAAAAATTTAATTTTATTACTAATTTTTACATTAAAAACCCTGTCCATTAAGGTAAGTTTAGTTTTAACCCTATTAAAACAGATTTTTTTAAATTTCAAAAAATATATTTTTTTCTAAAACATTCATTTCAATTAATTTTAAATATGTGAGGTGTTTTTTTAATTTATTGTGTTGTGTTTCTGTGTTTTGGGGGGATATTTTCATTGATAGTAATGGGAGGTGGTATAAACAGAGCTCCTATTATTCTCCGGGCCACCAGGTACTTTTAGAAAAAAATTTCGGTGAGATGTGTTCCCCCGCAGGAAGCCTCCAACCGCAATTTTCAGGCCACTGTTAAATAGCATAGTAAAAATGAGAAAAGCGTATCTAAAGCCACTTGGATTTGTGTTCATGTGATGACATTAGGACTAATTACAATATTAATTTTTATCACTATGAAGAAGTGGTCAAAGAAACTGGTTGAATCTGGATCTTTTATTTATTTCCTGAATATTCTGGGAAACTAATATTAAAACTGCACCCAATACACTCAACCACTTTCACATACCCTGCTAAAAAACAAAATGTTCCTATGAACAGAATGCATTGTTTGCTCTGTAATGAAGATGGGTGGTCTGTGAGCTAGTAAAGGAATTCATTATCCCATGTGGTGTACATAAAATAATGACAACGAGACATATGGATAGCTGGACTGAACAAGGAAAATTCAGAAATGGGAAAACTGGAAGCAGACTCTGTGTGTGTCTGTCTGTGTATCTGTCTACCCATCTGTCAGTCTGTAAGTAAGTAATTAAAGGTACACCTTCAGTGGGAATTTCCCACAGGATTTGCAGAGGTGGCAGTAAAGATCGCTATGTAGCTTGTTCAGCATTGCTAAAAACCAAAACACTCGAATTGGCTGCTGTCTTCTAAATATAATGAATAGAATTTCTGGGGATTTATCTCGGGCCCCCACTGTAACTTTGACAGAAGGTCAGCCCAAACCTAAGAAACGTCAAATGGCCATTCACACTTTCTCTATAGCTTCCATTGCAAGAGCCCACATGGAAATTCTACCTTACTAGCTCTCTACTATTTGGAATGTAGGCCACCGGTGTCAGGAAAGGGAGATACAACAGTGTGGTGAGAGGCCGGGCATTGTGAGTCCCCGGGTGCAGTGAGAGGCCGGGCGTTGTTAGTCCCCGGGTACGGTGAGAGGCCGGGTGCAGTGAGAGGCCGGGCATTGTTAGTCCCCGGGTACGGTGAGAGGCCGGGTGCGGTGAGAGGCCGGGTGCAGTGAGAGGCCGGGTACGGTGAGAGGCCGGGCGCTGTGAGTCCCTGGGTGCGGTGAGAGGCCGGGTGCGGTGAGTCCCCGGGTGCGGTGAGAGGCCGGGTGCGGTGAGTCCCCGGGTGCGGTGAGTCCCCGGGTGCGGTGAGAGGCCGGGTGCGGTGAGAGGCCGGGTGCGGTGAGTCCCCGGGTGCGGTGAGAGGCCGGGTGCGGTGAGAGGCCGGGTGCGGTGAGAGGCCGGGTGCGGTGAGTCCCCGGGTGCGGTGAGTCCCCGGGTGCGGTGAGAGGCCGGGTGCGGTGAGAGGCCGGGTGCGGTGAGTCCCCGGGTGCGGTGAGTCCCCGGGTGCGGTGAGTCCCCGGGTGCGGTGAGTCCCCGGGTGCGGTGAGTCCCCGGGTGCGGTGAGTCCCCGGGTGCGGTGAGTCCCCGGGTGCGGTGAGTCCCCGGGTGCGGTGAGTCCCCGGGTGCAGTGAGTCCCCGGGTACGGTGAGAGGCCAGTCACGTTGAGAGGCCGGGCGCTGTAAGAGGCAAGGTGAGGTACCGGGTGCAGTAAGAGCTACCGTCGTTCATCGTTCGGATGCGATGTTAAACCATTGCCGTGTATGCCCTCTCAGGCTACTATTTAAAGAAGTGCAAGCGAGTTCGCCCCGGTTTCCTGGGCAATATTTATCCTTCAACCAACATCACTAAAACAGATTGTCTGGTCATTATCACATTGCTGTTTGTGGGGGCTTGCTTTCTGCAAATTAGCTGGCATGTTTCCTACATTACAACATTGGCTACACATAAAAAGTGCTTCATTGGCTGTAAAGCGCTTTGGGGCATCCTGAGGTTATGAAAGGCACTATATAAATGCAAGTCTTTCTTTCATCCTTTACAGGTCAGTTGCATAAGAGATCCACAAATCTGTAAACCAAGCCAGAGGGGGAAAATGCTGCTCATGCATTAAACACACTCAATCATTTTAATTCCATTATCAATGGAATATCCTTAATAGAACAAATCTCCCTTAATTGATAAAAGGTGTTTCTAACATTCCTTTTGAAATGAAAAAATATGGTTACCCAGACTCCGCACAGATGGATATCTGGTGAAAGATGTTGGATCTATTTTATTGTTACTTTTGGTTCTGTTTGGATCGAGTGGAAATTTCCAGTGAAGCCATAAATAGTTCCAGTAAAATAGATTGCACTCCTGTGCTTTCTGATATATGAAGACATATGGTAGACACAAGCCAAATCTTGTATCGGGAAAACTTAACATCACTTTTGAAGAAGGAAATTTCAGTTTTCAATGGCCTGTTCGACAGACTAGTCTTTGACCTCATTAAATGGCCAATGATGGCGACCTCCAGGTGTATAAGTAGAATACAAAATATTGTGAAGCACATGGGAGCGTGTGGTCACGTTTTTGTGAGGAAGATGTAAAAATGAAAGTGTCACTGCTCATCAATGTAGAAGTTGTTCGCTGAGGGGAGCCTGAATAAACATTGCTTACCCATGGCTTTTTTTTTAAACAAACAGATCCTTCATTAATGGTGGAGGTGGTTTTGTTTGTAACACAAGAGTTTTACAGAATTTACCAGATGCTGTCACTGTGGAATGTTGCAGCTCCTTACAGACGTTTTCACTCACTGCCATCATCAAATGTTTCCATGGGTGGTTAAAGCTGAGCTACTCTTGCCTGCATTAAAAACCTGGAGCTAATGCTTTTATTAACCGTGAGAGAGCAACATTTTTTGAAATAGTTAAAAGACATCCGATGACTGACTCTGGAAGATAACTGACTGTCTACCTGGGTTAGCCGAGACTGAACCCACACTGTTACAAAGTAACGGCTGTAAACTAGCCGTGAAATGAAAGCTGACGAGGAATTTTGTTGTTGGCATCAAGTGTGGTGAAGTTACCAACAGGGACTTAGGAAAGTAAAGGCAAAACAGTAAGACTGAACATCTGGAGATTAGTCACCTGCTTAATTCAATACTTTGGGCACTTATTTTCTTGTGTAGATTAATCTTACTTCCTACATTTTTTCAAACAAATATGTCAGCAAATAGTTTTAAAACCACTGGTCACAAGAGATGCTGCTATGTTTCAACGGTAGAACTATTGACTGTAAATTTTGATCCATTGCCTGGCAGCATTTACAAAACATACAAAAAAGGACATGAGTAGACCAACAGGTGCAACAAGTCTGCCGCATCTTGACATGGTGCAACCTAGACACACAGGTACAGTAACCCTACCCAACCCCACCCCACTCCAACCCCTTCCTAACCCACCCCACCCCACTCAACCCCACCCCGCCCCATCCCACCCTAACCACTTCCCAACCACACCCCACGCCAACCCACGCAACCCCATCACACCCCACCCCAATGTTAAAAAGAGAAATATTGCAGATTTCAACAAATTCTTCTCTATGCAAGTATTTTGGCAGAGAAAATTGTCTTACTGAGAATTGCACCAATCTGTTCCCGGTGCACCTAGCCCCAGCCCATTCTTTAGTGTGATGGCACTTAGCTGGGGGTTACAAAATCTCAGCAGAATTGTTTTTTCTGCTTCAATATGTGTAAAATAATTTTTTTTTTTAAATGTGAAAGTGTTCGCAGAACTGTGGAGGTGGTGTGCAGATACGACGGGTCCATTGCAAACAGAGAATGGCTGATGGGAGTTTCTTGGATCTGGCTGAGGAATTCTGCCTCACTCGTAAACCGGATGTTCATCGAGTCTGTGGGAATGTTGACTGCCCGACTGAATGGTTGCCTTCTGAATGGTTGCAGGTAGGTCGATCTTAATTTGGCTATTACAGACGTATTAGACCAGCGTTGAGCTTCTGATTTCGAATTAGGATTCATTCTTTGTAAAAATAAAGATAAACAAGTGTCTCACTCCAAAAAAAGTCAATACCAGGATCAAGGAATGGATATATATGTCACTGTATGTGGTCAATAATACATAATCTAATCTTTTTCTTCTTCTTTCATATGGTATATAAAAGCAAATCAAATGGCAATATCTAAGTTGGATATCAAGGCTAAAGCTTCCGGTGTAACAGCATGCATATCTTGTAGGCTGCCTGCAAATTTCCTCTGAGGGCAGTGCTCAATGATGTGCTCCGGGTCTGATTCGGAGCTCCCCAGTCAAATGATGGGGATGCTTTAATCTTCCATCTATGGGGAAGGTGGCAGCATCTACCATGACCAGTTCTGAAGTGGTTGATGGTTGTCCACAGTTTGCCAGGAAGATTTGATTCTTCAGATTGTAGGGGTCCTCTATAAGGAATCCATTCTGTATGTCGCAGTTCTTCCAAACATTTCGCTATCAGTCATTATGGCTGAGGAGAGATCACTGGAGGGTTTCGGTGACCATCTAAAATGACCTTCTAGATTTGAGACGGGTTGGTGGTAGGTTGTTCAAGTTGGCATGGATCGGCATGTCTTTGCTGATGTAGCGGTTTTATTCTCTGGAGACTGCATATTCGCAGCGTAGGTGTGGTGGTACGATGTTTGCAAGCTCAGGCAGCCAAGGTATTATAAAAGGGGTCGGAGGGTCTAGTAAGGAGGAGGAACTGAGGGAAATCCTTATTAGTCGGGAAATTGTGTTGGGGAAATTGATGGGATTGAAGGCCGATAAATCCCCAGGGCCTGATGGACTGCATCCCAGAGTACTTAAGGAGGTGGCCTTGGAAATAGTGGATGCATTGACAGTCATTTTCCAACATTCCATTGACTCTGGATCAGTTCCTATGGAGTGGAGGGTAGCCAATGTAACCCCACTTTTTAAAAAAGGAGGGAGAGAGAAAACAGGGAATTACAGACCGGTCAGCCTGACATCGGTAGTGGGTAAAATGATGGAATCAATTATTAAGGATGTCATAGCAGTGCATTTGGAAAGAGGTAATATGATAGGTCCAAGTCAGCATGGATTTGTGAAAGGGAAATCATGCTTGACAAATCTTCTGGAATTTTTTGAGGATGTTTCCAGTAGAGTGGACAAGGGAGAACCAGTTGATGTGGTATATTTGGACTTTCAGAAGGCTTTCGACAAGGTCCCACACAAGAGATTAATGTGCAAAGTTAAAGCACATGGGATTGGGGGTAGTGTGCTGACATGGATTGAGAACTGGTTGTCAGACAGGAAGCAAAGAGTAGGAGTAAATGGGGACTTTTCAGAATGGCAGGCAGTGACTAGTGGGGTACCGCAAGGTTCTGTGCTGGGGCCCCAGCTGTTTACACTGTACATTAATGATTTAGACGAGGGGATTAAATGTAGTATCTCCAAATTTGCGGATGACACTAAGTTGGGTGGCAGTGTGAGCTGCAAGGAGGATTCTATGAGGCTGCAGAGCGACTTGGATAGGTTAGGTGAGTGGGCAAATGCATGGCAGATTAAGTATAATGTGGATAAATGTGAGGTTATCCACTTTGGTGGTAAAAACAGAGAGACAGACTATTATCTGAATGGTGACAGATTAGGAAAAGGGGAGGTGCAAAGAGACCTGGGTGTCATGGTACATCAGTCATTGAAGGTTGGCATGCAGGTACAGCAGGCGGTTAAGAAAGCAAATGGCATGTTGGCCTTCATAGCGAGGGGATTTGAGTACAAGGGCAGGGAGGTGTTGCTACAATTGTACAGGGCCTTGGTGAGGCCACACCTGGAGTATTGTGTACAGTTTTGGTCTCCTAACCTGAGGAAGGACATTCTTGCTATTGAGGGAGTGCAGCGAAGGTTCACCAGACTGATTCCCGGGATGGCGGGACTGACCTATCAAGAAAGACTGGATCAACTGGGCTTGTATTCACTGGAGATCAGAAGAATGAGAGGGGACCTCATAGAAACGTTTAAAATTCTGACGGGGTTAGACAGGTTAGATGCAGGAAGAATGTTCCCAATGTTGGGGAAGTCCAGAACCAGGGGACACAGTCTAAGGATAAGGGGTAAGCCATTTAGGACCGAGATGAGGAGGAATTTCTTCACCCAGAGAGTGGTGAACCTGTGGAATTCTCTACCACAGAAAGTTGTTGAGGCCAATTCACTAAATATATTC